>NC_072736.1:97980622-97997812 GCF_026930045.1 Uloborus diversus
GGAGTTAAAACCAAAATGAAAGAGTCTGAAGGGCCCTTCAAAAAAAATTCCTAAATGAAGGAGTATTGGAGGAGTTTTGAAGGATCGTACGAACCCTGTATCAACATCAACATAGTGACAACTAGTAAATTTCACAGTTCATGAAAGAGGACCCTTGTGTATGATGTCCCATAATGCTCCAAATACGGCTTTAACTGGAAAACTGGATAGACTTTTAAAAAATACTAAAACAAATTCCTTATTATTCATTTCTTTTAATTTAGATTTTCACTTCAATCAAGAAATGTTGGGCGTCTCAGTTTGGATACATAGCTGTTGAATACAAAAGGTACTTATTTAAGAGTTTTCAATTTAAAACAGTTAATTTTAATGATTTAATTTAAATTACAAACAGCATTAAAAATATTACTTCCTACGAATTTGTCCATAAAAAATATACGACAGGGCTAAATGATATGAAAAGAACAAATATCATCGTTCGAAATGCTCTTATGAGCCTCATATATGCAAAAGTGCTTCAAAATCAGGTAACAAAAGCTATGACTGGTCCATGTACAAGTCTAAAATTCAACCTAGACAACTGAGACAATCAGTTTTCGCATAGATAGAGTAAATTAATGGATGAAAACAATAGTTGGCCAAGTTATAAACAAGGGACTCATTAGTTTTTTTTTTTTTTTTTATGTAATCAGAGAGTGGATGAAAGTATTCTTTGGCATTTTTCGATTGATGCCAAAGTGTTTACAAAATATTCGTTTAACAGAGTGTGAAAAAAATTAAGCAATTTAATATTAATTGCATTTAGTATTCTTCTCTTCCCACATTTAACAGCTGCCTAAACTACAGGCTACTACAGTATTATGTATGAGCTATGCAAAATTAAAAGAAAGCGGAACAAAAAGTTCTCTTATTGCTTTTGAATGCAAAATTCAAGTGAGAAACAGACTGCAATGCCTCCGACATTGTTTTTGGGCTCTTTTATTAATAACCAGTGCAACGATTTGTTACCATAATCTCTATTGTACCAAATTGCAGGCGTTATGGACAACCGCTGAACTCACCAATGGCAGTTGTAATACAGGAAATGGTGGCATGCGACGTGGCTGGAGTCCTTTTTACATGTGATCCTTTGACAAGCAACCCATCTTTGATTACGATTACTGGAAACTATGGACTTGGAGAGGTAGCCTTTGAAGCTAATATTTTTACTAAAACTAATATTTCATGTGTTTCTCTTCATAACATACAGTACTGGAAATAAATCAAATCTTCCTACAAAATCATGAGAAAAATAAGGATTTTTCCTTACAGAATGAAGTAGGGTCAGACAGGCTAATTATCACCACTTATCACTTTTTTAATTTTTAACTTTTTTATGCCTCCCTGAAAAAAAAAAAACCGTTTTAATGCTTTAGGTGGTAATTTTTTGACTCTTAGAATGTAGAAAAATAATTAACTTAAGTGGTTCACTTCGGATTTTAAAGAAGTTGTCGAAATTGACAAACTATGTACCTCAAAAAGTAAAAATTTGGAGTAATTCTGACTGCATGGTTAATTTTGACCACTTGGTTTTGGTGTAGTTTTTATCTGTACGTGTTTTGATGGGACAGTTATAGTGACAAATGAAGGGCTACGGGGAAGAACGATCAAAGTCCATTTTTCTAAAAAAAAAACTCTGGTTAACCTATGGGAGCGCGTAGATTATTACAGACAGTATTCAAGAGAAATATTATTCAGGCAAGAATCATCATAGTGAGATAATAGAGTTTTAACAGGGAAGAATGAGGCTAACTTGGAAACGATTCGAGATTTCAAACTCAAAAACGTAATGAGGGAAATTTGAGCGTGGTGGACTATGATCATTCTTCCCCGTGGCCCTTCAAATGTTTATATATTTAGATATTTTCTACATTCACAAAAATAAAATGTGTTTGCTTTTGTGCCGTGGAAAACTGCTCGTAATGGTGGTACGCTTTTGTCAATGTACATTTCTTATTTAATAGCAAGTGGAACAGTCGACTGTTCGCATGAAATTACAATTCTGAAATCACTCAAGGTGTTCCTTCCATAGTTGTTCAATCTCTAGCAAACACACTTGACAGAGTCATTCAAAGATGATGATTTGCATGTGATCAAATGATTAGCAAAGGAAATCGAAGAAAATAATTTGTAAGTGATTTTGCTAAACTTTCAACTATCAGAATCACTTGTTTTCCGATCATTAACTTCTATAAACCGCTCAATCGCATTTTATCACTTCTTACTTATGCTTGACGACACCTGAGAGCCCTTTTTTGTGCGATATAAGTAGAATTATATTAGTATACCTTGAACTTCAACAAGCTGAGAAAACTCGAAATAATTTAAAACACTTGAATGATTTTTGCAGTATAACAATGTTCATTTTAAAATTTAATTAATTGTATGTCAAAACTTCTTTCCTTTTCGATTAATTTTCTCAAACGATCATTTTAGACTGTTGTTTCGGGATCAGAAGAACCAGACACAGTGACTCTTCAGAGAGAAAACGGTGGAGTTTCCATTAAAAATATGACCCTTGGTGCTAAGAATCGCCGAATCGTCATGCAAGGTAATTATTTAATGTAAATGCGTTGCTTAACATAGTTAATTAAACAGTTCGAAAACTTACGGTTGTTAAATAGATTTATTACATTTTATTTTTCTGTTAAGTTGCATAACATAGTGTTATAACATATGTTCAAAAATACTACCGGTAATAATAAGATAGCTATCTTTTATGATAATATTTAGTACATTAGTATTGCTATGGAAAGTGAAAAATTTTATTGAAACGTTAAAAAGTTTTATTTTGACAACAACCTGTGACTATAAATAGAATAGCAATATTTCTTTGAACATTCAATTGGGGGTTTCTAAAGTTTCTGATGCCTTGCTCCAATGAAGATTTCTATTGAATTTTTCGTGTTTTATTAAATCAGTAAATAAACTTCGCATCACTTGAGATCATCACTGTTACTAATGAATCTCTGGATAAATATTTATTTTAGTCTCACAACCAATTTTGTTTATCATCCCATCAAGAATAGAGATCATCACTGTTATTAATGAATCTCTGGATAAATATTTATTTTAGTCTCAAAACCAATTTTGTTTATCATCCCATCAAGAATATTGATGAATTTTTGAGCCCTTAAAAATCTTTTAATTAAACTCTCCACCCATAAAATCATAAATTAATCTTAGCTTAAATAACTGCACTAAACTTTCTTAAATTTCATTAACTCGATCTCATTAAAAAGACATTAAAGACTTTCGCATATTTATAAATGTTTTTATAACTTTCACTCCTCAAATTAGTGAACCTGTCAATATTAGTGAACCTTGGTATTTAAATGTTTCAAATTCAAGAGTAAAATAAGTATGACTACTGAGAAAAAAACTCAAATTATTGAAATAGTCAAAGTACTGTCATGTATAGCGGCTTTCACGAATAAATAAATATAACAAATTTATTAAACTTGAATCCAGACATCAGAAAAGAAGTTGTTATTGAGAAAAAATACTGATAAACTTGTCTCTCAATTTTGCCGTGAATTTACTTCTGTTTAAAAAAAAAAATTTAATGAAATGATTATAATCCAGCTGTCAGAAAGAAGTTGTTTTTGAGGGAAAAAAATAATTTGTAAGTTTATTTTGAAATTTTTCAGTAAAATAATTACCACTGTTTGTAATTTTATTTAAAAAGAAGTATTCATAGCTTTTTGAAATGAAGCAAAATTTCGAAAAATACAGTAATTAAGAAAATCTTAGAACTCTTTCGGCTAAAACATAGTTCAAAATGATTTGAAACTCCCTAAAAATTGCATAATGATAATGTATTTAATCTAGATTTGATTATGTGCGTAAATCATCCAAATAAAAGCTTAAGAAGCATTTGAAATTTCAATCTACATACATGAGATGCTGTCATGATAAAAATTTCCTACCAGATGTAGTATTTAAAATTAGTTCAGAAGAATAAACCTAGAGTTTTTTTTTTCATTGTGCTTGGCAAAAACAGATACCTTGAAATAAGATTTTTTAATTTAGACTAAAATGTGTTCACCGTACTGATGTAGGACAACGTATACAATGTGTTTTTAATTCATTGGTGTTATGAATAGGATACACTTTTTTATTTCTTGTAGATGGTACTAATTTTTTTAAGATAATGGTCATAAGTCAAATATTTCAAACAGAAATTGACAACAGAAATCCCTTCTACTTCAAGAACAGTTAGTTATATTGTTGAAAATTTTGTTGTGAAAAGTATTTCATTGGCTATTTGAGAAGTGGTATGCACCTGAATATTTTTCCAATCAGAGTAGGAAGAATATAATTTAATGGGAAGATAGTAAAAACCTTGAATTTTTTTTTTTTTTTTTAACATTATAATATATATTTGCTCCACTCTGATTTAAAAAATATATATACTGTCGGCCCTGCTTAATTGAATACTGTCAGTTCCAAGAAATATTATTTGATTAAGCGGGGAAATACTTTTTATCATTACCAAATTGACAACATTTGTCTTAAAATGTAATAATAATGAATCAATAACTATATAATGAGAGTAATGTTTTTGGTAAAAATATATTGAAACAAGCTAAGTGAACAACAAAATAATAGGTATAATAATTTTAAATATATATTAGAAGGGTGCAAGGAAAAAATGCAACTTACACCCTCATCTGTTGTATGCATAAAATATAATTTAATATTTTTACATGAATAATTGTTCATACGTAATTAATTTTTAAATTACTTAAAGAAACTTCTTAGCAAAATATTGTGAAAGCTGATCAATATTGTTTGATTAAGCGAGGATCTTTGACATTTCCTCAGTGGGGAAGTATTCGGTTCCAAAAGGTTTTATTCATATTTGGGGTATTTGTTTATCCGTTACCCGTTTAAGCGGGGGCTGGCAGTATATATAAGAATACACACACAATATAAATTTTTTGTTCTGATATGAGATATTTAGCATCAACTCTACACTTCTGAGACTTAATTGTGCAACAATTTCTTTATTCCTAAACACATTTAAATATATATTACTGTGAAAGCTTTAAATAAGAGAATGTTGACTTTCACCGTCTCATGTGGACAGTTGCCAGATATTTCAAACTTTTAGTTTCATGTAGAGTGAAACTTTGGAAACTCGACTTACGGATAACTCGACTAACCTGGTAGCTCAACATTTATTTTCCTTATGGTTGGCTCAATGCTAATTTTAATGGGCTAAAATCTCTCTAACTTGACGCACATTTTCAGGAACCCCTATAAGTCAACATCTAATTGCTATTCTAGTCCACAATTTTTTCTTTCAACATTCTTTCATACTGACCTTTTCTCAGAACCTTACGCTGTGATTTCTTGGTCAGTCAATCTTTTTTGAGAAGTTCTTTTAGAGAATTCCATTTTTATCCAGGGGAGTCTGCCACCACTCTGTGCTGTTAGTGCAATTCTAAAAGGCTAAGGTAAGATAAATGTCCTCTAGAGAAAGGTGGTACTGTGACATGTTTTTCAAACAAGGATGAGCAGGACTTTATCTTAAGACGTGGCTGACAAGAATCTGTTTTGTCTCTTTAAAAAAAATAATGGCGAATTTATTATGTACTTTTTAAAGTTAGAAAATTCTTTTACTGGAATAAACTTTTATAACGTGAATGTTAAGCATTTGTAAGTGATAAGGCTTCAGAGTAGAGGGAAAAAATGACCGGCCCCGACTCTGGGAATTTTAGATCCTTAGACTACCACGCCACTAGCAATGGCAGAGTTGCAGGTTTTGGGAGAAAATGACCGACTCAGACTCTTGAAGTTTTAAAACTTTGACTCCTTTGCCCCAAAACATGTCAGTCATTGACTCCGCAGCCCTGGTAAGTGATACAGAAACTGTTTAGGAATTACAATTATGGAACCTCAGTAAGTTGACTTCCGCTTCAGTCGACATGTTTTCATGTTCCCCGGGGGTGTGAATTCAGACCTGACTGACAAGAATCTGTATTATCTCTTTTCAAAAATTATGGATTTATTATGTACTTTTCAAATAAGAAAATTCATATACTGGAATTAGTTTCCATGATGTAAATGTTAAGCATTAGAAAGTGACAGGGCTGTGGTGTAGGGAGGGAAAATTACCGGTTCCGACTCAGAAATTTCATACCCTTAGACTACGACTCCGCGAGCAGTGGCAGAGTTGCGGGCTTAGGAAGAAAATAACTGACGCTTGAAATTTTAAACCTTCGACTCCTGAATCTGACTCTTTTGTCCTAAAATCTGTCAGTCTCTGACTCTGCAACCTTGGTAAGTAAAAGTGATACAGAAACTCTTCAGGAATTAAAATTATGGAACCTCAATAAGTTGACATCCACTTAAATCAACATGTTTTTAATTTCCCTTGGGGGTGACGAGTTATGAAGCTCCACTGTATATATATTCAGTGATGTAACCATCAATTTTTCTAAGGTTATACTTCCAGTAATCCATTATCCACAATTGGTGTACGTGATCATATACATAGTATATTATAATATGAAAATTTATGCAATTTGATATTATATGTCTAAATAATGTTTGAGAGTATACAGCATATATATGAAGTATACCCTACGGGAACACCACTGTATATATTTCAGTAGCGTCACTACAAAGAGCGATGTTTAATCATTCAAATTTTAGCGAAAATAGAGCGCTATATTGCAGGGAGGGAGAGGTTATTTAAAGGTATATACTTCCTTTAATTATAAACCTAAATTTTATCAAATTTTTAGATCAGACAAGATAAACAATAATAATGTAGGGCAATCACATGTGTTTATGTATGCAGAGGCAATGAAAATCATGCAAGTGCAGGTGCTACATTTAGAGTTTTGAAATCCATGACTTTAATTGCAACTTTCCATGACTCATGAGTTACAATTTCGTAGAAAAAACATTCATTTTTCACAAGAATACCGAAATTTAGTGTTTTGTGAAAAATAAAATTTCAACCACATGAACTACAGTTAGACATTAAATTAAAGCGAAATGTAATGAGCTGAACTACTATTGTAACTAAAAAACAGAAATAATAAATTTCAAGAACATTTTCTGGTTTTCAACAAATCATACAAAAATTAGGTAGGAATTTTCATGAAAGCAAATTTATTATTTTTTCCTTGAAATATCTGATATAATACACAATAATCTCTCAATTACTAAAAATACTGATTTTATAAAACAAAGGAACCTGCTAAACTGGTTTTATTTACTGCATTTTTTTTTTTTTTTTTTTGAAATTTACTTTTAAAAATATGTTATTTTAAGAACAGAGAAAGATGCTAAGATTTAATTCGTTTGAAAGCTAGCAGTTTTCTTTTTCAAATGCGTGACTATCAATAATTTACTAATTACTAAAATCAAGTTCAGAATCAACCAAATGAAATAAATAATCAGAATAAAATAAACAATTAAACAATGAAATTAACTTACCAACTTGATCAACAAAATTTTAGGAAAACCTACAAATATTTGAAACATTCCCAATGTTGTGTAAACTACATTTCCACACTTATGAATAATTTTAGATAAAAATTACCCGAGCTTCCCATTTTCTATCAATATTTTTAAATGTTCCAAACAGGCAAGTAAGTGGTAATGGTGTATTTTCATTCTTGACCCTGTAATGAATATGCATAGATATTACAGAGGCACATGTTGTGTGCACATACATTTGCTGTAGATATGTGCATTGCCTGATAATATTTAATTAATATCTATACTAAGCATTATCTTCAAAAACGGTAAAGTAATGCAAACAATTCCATTTTTTCTGTCATGGATATATGATTGGAAAAAAAGCTAATGGGATTATCAGTCTTGCATAATATAGACGAACGCTGGCGAACGGCGTTCGCAGAAAATTTTTAGCTCTGCAGAAATTTTTTTTCAAACTGCTAACGTTGATTTAATTTTTTTTTAAATGGAATTTTTAAGAAAATCCTAAAGTTTATTTCGGTTAAAGTCTTTCTCCAAAAGCCTTTTGAAGCACATGTGTAAAAAAAATAATGGTTTCGGCAGTCTTCTTCAGTTGGTGAAAAATAAGAACTAACTATATGTTATTGTAAAAAAAATAAATGATTTAAAGCAATTTTTTTTTTTTTGTCTCTTTCATATTTGAATACAAATTAAACTTTTTATTCAAGGATGAGTCAGGCAAAATAATTATTTGCAGAAAATTTTCCAGTTAGGATTTGTGTTTGCAGAAAGCTTTTCATTTTATCTAAGTCTGGGGATTGTCATTTATTTTCATCTTTCAACTGCATATTGTTTTTCATTCCTGCAGATATTTTTGAATTTTCAGCACGATGCTTGATGTGAATAAGTTCTTTTCTTACTGTAAGAATAAGTTCTTGGCTAATGTGAAATTTTTGAAAATCAACTCTTTTCGTGCTTTGAAAAAGTGCATAAATAAGATATTATGAATGTAGAATCAGAATTAAAATTTTAACATTTTTTAGCAATATATTTTTACCTTTTTAAGCATAAAGTAGAAGCAATCGTATGTAAAAGAGATACAGTAGAGTCTCAGAACTGGATAACTTGGCAGACTCTCAGAAACACATTGAGAAGGGTGAAAATACTGTTGTTAAACCCCATTCCCGAATTCCTGGCATTTCCAAATTCGGCCACCGTTTAGTCAACATTAGGGTAAGTTTTTTGACTCTGCTGCACACGGGTACTTGCCACAATTGTGCAAAATCTAGGAATGTAGTGATTTCATAAGCACTGTGTGCATTTTAGGAGCACTAATATAAGATAATTATCCCCTCACACAAGCTGATTAAAAAATCTTGTTTTTTTTTCTTATTTTAAATGCAATTTAACGCATTAGACAAAACAAAGCTTTCGTAGAACTTTCCACACAACTTAAAAGGAGTTTATTCGAGATATAAGAGAACTTTATATTGAAAAAACTAAATTATTTTAGGACTGAGTGAAATCCTCGAGATAAAGAAATATTCGAGTTGTAAGGCTTCGTGTTATCGAGAGTTGACTGAATAGGACACCTTTGATCATGCCTGGATTTGTAACTTTTGGGCTCCCTAACTGTCCACCAGAATATGCTATGGCACTAATGGTCACTGCCGTTTTAGAGGCGTGCCCCCCCCCCTCCCCACATGGCAGGTACGTTAATTCGGGCCTGCCTTTGAAGACATTACGGTAAGGAGCAGGGGGGGAGGGAGAGAACACTATTACGTAAGTTTTGAGGAATGGAAGTTAAAAATTTATCTAAGACGATCTTCCATAATGTTACAAGGCGGAGGTTTGCGAATTTATAAAAGGGTAAATATCTGAAATCAATCTATTCCTCCTTCTTCATTCGCACCTGCGGAGAATACAAATTAAAAAATTTGGGGGCAGTCTCGAAAAGTTTCACAACAAGGTAGGATTAATCAAGTTGGAATTTAAACAAAGCATATCAACCTATACTTCTAGTCCGGCAAACTTAAATAATTTTTTAAAGCAAATGAAACAACGTTAAAAGCACAAACGTGCAAGAGCACTGCAGACACGTCAGTGGCGACTCGTCACTATGGGCCGAGCCCACTCGGAAAAATTGTGCATAGTTAGATTATATAAAAATGTCTTTTTGTGTTTCAGTTTTAAATAAAATCAGGCATGAAACTGATTTTAAATTTTAGCACTCTGCTAATCGCTAATATAAGAAAAAAGTGTTCCTTTTCTGTTGACTAGCGACAGCGCATTAAGAATGATCCTTCAGGCCATTTCAACAACGGCCCACAACTTAACCAACCGCGAGCATTACGAAAACGGCAAGCGACGTCACCCCGAACGATGTGTATGGGCCGGCTCCCTTCCTGCCTCTTCGAAAAATATCTTCATCTAATAGCAATAGTAGAAGCAGTGGGAAGAATGTGTCTCGTCTCGTGTCGCTTATACAATGTTTCAGTGAGGCAAAGGGCAGAATTTTCGGAGCCCACCCCACGGGGAAAGGAAAAGTTCTCTCATTGATTTCTCTTTCTCTCTCTCTCTTTTGATTTAATCCATTTTTTTCCTTTTCTTTAATCTTAAACGGCTGTTACTATCAGGTATTAGTGTTTACAATATTTTGGGTTCCCACTCATTTCATTGCATGGGATGCCTATTTTAATTTGTTTATTTATCTTTATGGAACTGAGAGCGCATTTTCGAAATTTCTGAATGGAGATTTTATTTTCGAAAAGGCGTTTGCCATTTTTTAAGTTTCATTTTGAATTTAGGTTCAGTTGGTTTTCAGTGTCGGGATAGTATAATAAGAGTTAAGACTATTTTTTTTAATTAAAAGCTGTTCCTAAAATAGTCTTCATTGAGTGTGACTTTTTCAATTTTCTTTCAAGCTAGATATTTGGTTAAAGTAATAAATCTTAGTCGTGTTGGGCTTATTGTCATGCCTCTACTACGCTAGAGTATTCTAGCACTGAGCAAACCTAAATTATTACTCAATCAAAAGTAATTTAATTTTCTTATAAAAACAACATATTGGTAATTAAGTAAACTGCGTGTTTCTATAAAAATTAGTTACCAGTTTCGTAATTTGATATAAACGAAGCATTTTAGAGTGAAAGTTAATGCTGTTGCATGATCCCAGTCACAATCTAATTTTTGCTATCCTGCATGGGAAAAAGAGGGGGGGGGGGTCTCATTGGTCTTCATTGCCGTATTATTTGGCATACTCACCTTAGTTCTCTTCAATTTATGTTTTCCTTTATTTGTGAAAACTTTTATACAATTGTCAGAGGCAACCCAAACTAAAACTTTTAGGAGGAGAGTGGTTAAGTTGTCAATTTACAAAATGAAACTCCAAACTTTACCAAATGATAAAAAATTAGCATCCACACATACTTAAATATAATTAGAGGATACTCTGGGCCTAAACAGCTATATGGACTCCAAATTTGCCAAATAAAGAATATTTTGGGAGGCCACAATGACTTTCATCGGGGTGCCCCTGATAACAGCGGGCCCACCCGCCAAATTAAGCCACAAGCCACCGAGACACGTGTTTCTGTATTACAAGGAACATTTTTTTCAGTGCATAAAATGCGAGATAATGAATGTAAAAAAAATCGGATATTTGTCGGATGTCTTTAAATCCGTAAGCTCACATTTTGTGAATTAAAAAAAGCATTCCTTGTAATGCCAAAACACATGTTTGCAGTGTTCCTGCACATTTGTGCTTTTGACATTGTTTTATTTTTTAAGAAAAGGTATTTTTATACTTCTTATAAATAATTTTCGAAGTGGCAAAAATCCATTTAATAATATTAACATTTCATATTTTCTGTACTTACCTTTTTGCTCCATTTTTAATAAATAAGTTTTATCAACTTTGGGGCTTTAAAATATAAGATTTACTCCATTGAAGCATAACAAACTTCATTATTCTCAAAATTTGAATTTTACTTGTAAATTTGAATTTTAAATGACTGCGGTATATTATATGCTAGTACTTTTTTATTAATTGTAAAATCCGCTTTGAACAATATTCAATTTTTTACAACTACTCGGTATTGGCCGAGTACCTGATCAAAATTTGGCCCAGTACCGAGTACTCGGCAAATTGTCTGAGTAAGTCGAATACCGAGTAGTTACCGAGTACTCAGTATGTCTCTAAATTAAGCTATTTTTTATACTTATTGACAAAAAATGAAAGACTTATGCGGTAGGTTTCTGGCAAGGGGGACTGACCTGATAATAAATGTGTCAGCTATAGTGTATAAGTCTGCCTTGCTACGCTTTCACTCATTCTCCGTTTTGTTCTTAATTTCGGGTTACTTATTAATTAGAAATTTTTTACTTACATTCAAGTTTTCATTTAAATTTTTCACCATATAGTCAAGTAACATGCGTCTATCTTTCCATGCTTGTCTACTTGCACATTGCTCAATTTATTTTTAACTATACATTTGATATTTGAGTCTTATTATGTGAAATTCGTTTTTCTTTAGGTTACTTCTATGCATTAAGTTACTCACAGTCAACTATAGTTTCAATTTCGTGCAAATAACGTTATAAATAAAAATAATCATAATAAAAGTAAAAAGAAAAAACCCGAACATATCAAATAAATCGAACAATGTTTCAACTACCAAAACGCGCAATAAAAGCTGCACATGAACAAAAGTGTGATTTTTTCTCCTCACATTAATATGAAAATTAAAGCACAGTAGGGACATCAAAGACTCAATTTGCTTTAAACAAAAACAAAGAAATAACGAAGCTGAAAATTTAAAATATCTAAAGAATTAACTAGCAATTATAAGCACGTGTTTTACGTTAACAAGCCCAGCGATTTGGCGATATACGATAGTAAAGAAATCACATGACAACAAAAACCCTGTAGAAAAAAAACCTGTAGCTCAATTAATATGAGCAAAAGCAGTTTAAAGACAAAATAAAGCTTAAAATTATAATAATAGCGAAAAAAAATTGAATGAGCGGAAGCGAAAAGCATGAAAGAGGCATACAAGCAGGTAAACAAATCGCCGGTCGCCGGTAAAGCTGGAAGCAAGTTCTCTTCACTTCAAGCCCGAAACTGATTAGTTTGGAGCAAAAAAAATATGAAAAAAAGTGATTCATAAATCATTAAATTTAAAAAAAAGCAACGAATTAAGAAAAAAAATGCAGCATTTTCAGACAAACTATCAGAATATGAACTAGTGTTGTATTAATTTTCATTGTCGTGAATTGCTTAGATTTTGCTGGACTCTAGATTTTGCAGTAGGACAGGAAAGTTATTGCGCAATCAAAAGTTAATTTCATTTATAGATTGGTTCTTTTATGTCAATCGTATCTTGTTTTTATGGATAAAAATGTAGAAATATGTGTTCAATTTGTATAATTTTCATTTAAAAAGTAAGCATTGTACTATCACAGATTATATTCTTAAAATCTAAAGGACACCTATGTTCTCAATACTTTCTTTAACATCGAAAAACTCCATTCGACATCAACATTTAATAAAAGAAAAAAAAAGTGTAAAATTTCCCCCAAAGAGCTATTTTATGACTCAATATTTAATTTTACATGACTTTGGATTTCTTACTTTTTTTTTAGAATCTCAAAATTTCAGTCATTGTAAAAAAAAAAAAAGTGTAAACATTCCGTTTCAGAGACTTTCTGGCGAAACGCCCTGGAAGGTCTATCCCCCCCCCCCCGCGCAAAGGGGTGAAAACCCCTCATGTACACTCCTGAGCATTAAGAGCCTGTTTCATATTTAGTAATGATCCGATGCAAACTGTGGATTAGTATTTAAAAAAAACTCCATGGGGGCGACCCCCCCCCGCCCCCCACATATGGGCGAAAACCCACCTATGCGAGATCCTACTGATCAAAGGATTTCTGTGTCAAATTTCTGAAAGATCCGACGAAAACAGATATTGTACAAAGAAGACAGCCCAATGAGGGGGGTCGCCCCCCCCATTAAGGGTCCCCCCCCTACCACAGTCGAGATTCTCCTTTCGTAAATTTCTGAGCATTGAACGACCTCTGTTCAAATTTAGCAAAGATCCGATGTAAGCTGAATTTTTATAAGCCCCCCCCCCATGGAGGTCGACCCCCTACAAGGAGCAAAAACACCAATATGAGCTCCTCCTGATCAAAGGACCTTGGTGCCAAAATCACTTTAGATCCGATGAAAACTGAATTTGAATAAGAAAAACCTTTTTCAATGGTGGGGGGGGGGGGGATAATCGACAATCCCCCCCTCACTATAGGAATGAGAGGAATCCCCCTCTGAATTCTTGAGCATCAAAGGACCTTCGCAAACATTTATAAAATGAATTTTCAAAAAAAAAAAATTTTAAATTTCGAAAAAGAAAATCGCAAAAATCGTTGTTCGTTCGATGTTAATGGTATCTGCAGATTTTTTTCAGATTTTACTTTAGCGCCAAATTGTTTTTAAATTTGTGTAGAAATTCTTGAGACAAATTTAGCAAGCTGTGAATGACTCTAAAATGTTTCAAAAAATTCTTGAGATATTTTTGAGGCAAAACAAAATCTTAAAAATATCTTCAGATTTCTGCAGAATTTCTCAAGAAAGCGGCACTTTCTAGAGAAAATTTTGAGATCCTTTTTAGTGGGGAATACACAATGGCTAAGGCCTCTCTTTCAGTCGTCGAATATCGAGTTTCCGCAGAATTCAATTTCCTACTTCCAAAGGCCACGGGTTGTGAAATCCTTCTGTATCCAACTGCGCCAGGACGCAACCTATCGCAATCTTACTTGCATCTGTATACAAGTGAAAGTCTTTCTTCATATCCGGCAGATACAAAAAGGTGTCATTCATCAGAGCCAGTTTTAAATCCTCAAACTCCTCCTCCGCCTGTTCATTCCATTTAAACCCCTGTTTCTCTTTCGTTAAATTTGTTAAACTAACTGACCACCTAGCAATATTTGGTATAAATTTTCTGTAATAGTTTATACATCCCAAGAAAGATCTCACTTGTTTCCTATTCTTTGGAATTTGAAAATTCTTTATAATATCAATATTTTTTTGATCCGGAAAAACTCTACCTTTGCTAATTTTAAAACCCAGGTATTTAACAGTTTCAGTCAGAAAAATGCATTTATTTGGCTTTAATTTTAACTTATATTTTTTCAATCTGTCAAATACTGCCTGAAGTTTCGGAAAATGGCTTTCAATTGAATTATTGCTAACTATGATATCATCAATGTAAACTCCGATATTCATGGGGTCCAAACCAGAAAGTAGAACACTCATAAGTCTCTGAAAGGAATTCGCACTTGTCCTTAGACCGAAAGGGGTGAGAGTAAATTGGAAAAGCCCTTTCTGTGATGTAATTGCCAATTTCGGTCTATCTTCGGGCACCACTAGTTGTTGAAAAAATCCACTCGTCAAATCTAAAGTTGTAAAAAAATTTCCGTATTCTAACTTATTAATTGCTTCATTAATATTTGGTATGGGATAGGAATCGGGCACCACTTTCATGTTGAGGCCGCGAAAATCGACCACCAATCTAAATTCCCCTGAGGTTTTTCTTACAAGTAGAACGGGTGCGGCATAAAGTGATTCGGATGGTTCCAAAATTCCTGCCTCTAACAAGATATTTAACTGCCTATCCATTTCATCCCTTAAGTTATAAGGGACCCTGTATGGTTTCTTCTTTACCGGATTTTCATCCGAAAGTGGAATCTTGTGTAGTACAGCATCGCATCCCTGCAGGTCCCGTACCGAGCTTGCAAACACCTCTTTATTTTTATTCAGGAAAGTCTATCATTTTATTTTTTATATCAGGTTGCAAATGATCTAACCTAAATATATTACTCCACTCTAAATCGGCCTCGTCGCATTCCCCAAACTGCTCCTCGTTTTCCACAAAATGCATGTCATTCATTATACTCTCAGCTTTAACTACTTCTTCGCATCTGACCAACTTTGTTTGTTTGTTAATATGAATAAATTTATCTGTTGGGTTCATTATCAGGACCGGAATTCCATCTTTTTGCGCTCCCTTACTTACAGATCGGGCAATTAAGAAGTTCTTTTCCTGTTGATTATATGGTTCTATCATTATAACCTCCGAACCTAATGTATTTTTCAAGTTAACCTTTGCGACAGACTGTGAAAAAGGGGGCAAGGTGATTTTTCTGCATATATGACCTATTTGGCCCTGACTCCCGTTTCCAATATTAAACATAGCGTCTGTTTGCTCCGAATTTTCCCATGAAATCATTTCATTGTTTATTTTTACCGTTTTTTACTATAATTGATGATACATCCGTTTTCAACCAAGAACGGCTGACCCAAAATAACTTTAAAATTTTTTGAAATATCTTTTGAAATTACATAAAAATCCGAATTTATAACTTTATCATTTATGGTCACGTAAAGATGGACCTTTTTAAGGATTTTTATAGCCTCTTTCGCAACGGTATTTATCCACAACGAGCATGGTTGACAGTCTGACTCCAATGGTATACAACCCTCCTCAATTAAATTCAACGTCGCTCCCGAGTCGCATAAAGCCCCCATCTTGTTCTGGCCAATCTTAAACTTTATAACAGGAAGCTTTCCCTTTTGCCCATTATTTATACGCACCCCAGGGATTAATGTCTGCGTTTGTGCCGACTAGACCCCCTGGTCTAGTTTTCCGGAATTTGATTTTTTTGTGGGCTCGTATCCTGGTCACGGCACCATTTTTGTACTGTCGAAACTTACAGTACGCGAAACACCAAAACACATACCCAAGATCACATTAATTACAATTCTTTAAAGAAAGAAACAACTTTATTCTTACTAGGTGGCATGGTTAAGATGCAGCATTATAACACAAATACAACTGCAAGAATAGTGCTTTTAAAAGAATTTAAAACTACTCCTTGATCAAATACTAACTCTAAAATTAACCCCTAATAAAAGTTAAAATACATTAGGTATCACACGGCCAGAGTTTCCGCCTATATATATTTACAAAGGAACCAAACCCAAATAACTCTCGGCTTAAATTTAACTAATATGAAATTTGCATTTCACAACATTAAAATAACATCAGCCTATGACAACATAATACCACAATTTGCACAAATAAAAAAGTTCTTATGTAATAGATTAAAACATTACTTCACAGGGGATGAATTCTACGACGAGGCATCAAACACTAAAAATCTCACACGCTGTACAAAAGGCACCAATTCGACCTTGCTTCAAAGATCTAGCGTAGGCTGAATGATTTTAGGATTTGCCCGCTGCCGGTAGCTCCGAACTACGGTTCCTGCTACTATTTTCCCGGGCCACAAGACTTACAATTTCCAACCATCCGATGCGTTCATTAGCTCCCAGGTCTGGTCCATGGGGCCTCTACTTCCGACACAGCGATGAATTTAGTCTGGCAGAAGATTCTGATAGTTTCTTGGTTCACTTATGTGATGCCGAGACTTCACATCTTAGCGAGGAACATTTATCTGCACTTAACCTTCCAAAGGGCCATCTTTACATTCACTATTTGAACGAAACTCGAGAGGCTGTTTCAGCCATGCACGCAAGGCGAGATGATATGCGTAAAAAAGGGAAACTTTAGCTCTTTCGTACTGCCTTATATCCATTGCATCATTTCCAACTGTTGCCACTACGCTTTTGGGCAGTACACATCCAAGCATGTTTTT